>NW_027202783.1:0-7500 GCF_024711535.1 Dipodomys merriami | reverse complement strand
AACAACTCATACTGAGCATGTGTTCAATGTAACGATTTACACTAAATTATTGTAGTTATAAATGCCATCATTTATTTCTAGGAGCACACACATTTTGTATTAAGACTAAATGAAAAAATAACACCATGTATATAAATATTTGGTTAAACACAGGTCTAGTTTACAATGGTGAACACTGAAATTCGCATGTGCAGTGGTGCTGCAGGATTGTCAATGTTTATGGAAGTCCATCTTTTTTATTAAGTTGACATGATGAAATTACCTAACCAACATGTGGAGGAGATGGGGACAAACAAGTCGTTTAAGGATTCAGGTGGACCTGTTGCAACAATGAGAAGTACAAAATGTCATGTCAAAACCAGCTTTACAATGTCGTGTGGGGGGGAGAGGGGGGTATGATTGGGTGGGGGGGAGGGGGGAGGCTGGGAAGGGAGGTGAAGGGTAAACAAAGGAGGAGGCAGCAATGCTTGGTAAGAAATGTATGCATTATCCTGCCCATGTAATTGTAACCCCTCTGTACAGTATGTTCTCAAATAAAATAAAATAAAATTTAAAAAAAAAAGAAATTACATAACCATACATAACCTAACAGTTCACTGGACAGATACTGCTGATACATACATACATATATATATATATATATATCACATGTATGCATTTATACATTTAGTGACATGTAAATAAAAATAAAAAATGTAATGAATAAATTAAGTGAACGGATAAATTTCCTAAACCATTACTTTACCTGAACCAGTTCATGTCTTAAAGTCTCTAATGCTATATCACACTTGCATGGTTGCTGATCCCCTTCAGCTTTTTTATGATATTGTTTTTTCTTTGTTTTTCAGGTGAGAAGCCTGCCAATATGTATACTTTCATGACATTCCTTTCTTTAGAAAATGAATAGTACATTGTGTGATCTGGCTCTTTATGTATCATCAAAATATTTTTTTTTATAATTTCAAGTACATATTGTCTTAGATCTCACTCATTCTCTTCCAATAGTACCTATGGGAAGGAGAAAATGAAGGATAATTCTGTTACTTTGGGAGTTTGTTATTAATAACTGCAATAAATATGAAAATTAAACTCTGAAATTATTTAGAGAGGTAACTTGAATTTTACCTTTCTACACACTCATGTTACTCCCTCAAGTAAATCACAGAACCTAAAATAAGTAACATTTTTAGCTGGGTGTCAGTGGCTCATGCCTGTAATCCTAGCTACCCAGGAGCTGAGATCTGAGGATAGTAGTTCAAAGTTAGTCTTGGAAGGAAATCCATGACACTCTTACTTCCAATTAACCACCAGAAAACCAGAAGTGGCACTGTGTCTCAAGTAGTAATGTGCTAGCCTTAATCTGAAGAGCCCAGGGACAGCGGCCAGACCCAGAATTCAAGCTCCTTGACCAAGAAAATTAAAAAGGAAAAAAGGGGGAAAAAGTAATATTTTAAAGCTAATGTGCATATATACACAAAATTTGTCTTGAAATAAAACTATAACAGCCCCTGGACTGGCAAAAAAAGAGATTAACGTGAAATTGCCTTCAATAATCATTTAGACAATCTATACTGAGGACAGACTACTGGAACTCACATCACTAATTGAAGAGGTAGAATTTGAGAGGATCAAAGATCAGAACCAGTTTTCAAGGAAAGTAATAAGAGTCTCATATCCTCCTAAAGGTTCGCATGTTGGAATGCATTTGTGATCCCCGCTACTTGGCAGACAGAGGTGAGGAAATTAGCCCTCAGCAAAATGGATAACCTATGAACAAAGTAAATAAATCGAAAAAGGATTATTATAGTGGTAGAATACTTTTTCAGCAAATAAAATATCTAAATTTATACTCATTTCCTAAAAGAGGAAAAAAAGGGAAGAAAGAAAGAAGGAAAGAAAGAAAGAAAGAAAGAAAGAAAGAAAGAAAGAAAGAAAGAAAGAAAGAAAGAAAGAAAGAAAGAAAGGAAAGAAAGAAAGAAAGAAAGAAAGAAAGAAAGAAAGAAAGAAAAAGAAAGAAAGAAAGAAAAAAAAAGAAAGAAAGAAAGAAAAAAAGAAAAAAAGAGAAAGAAAGAAAGAGAAAGAAAGAAAGACAGAAAGGAAGAAAGTAAAAGAAAGAAAGAAAGAAAGTAAAAGAAAAGAAAGAAAGGGAGGAACAAAGAAAGGGAAATGTAGAGGTATAAATAAAAACCTCAGCATGCCTTAGATGTTAACAATGACACTAAATCATTTGAGCTATAAAGGCCATCATTTAATTCTGGGCAGGGATATTTTGTATCAAGCCTGAAAAAACCATAGCATACCACATACAAACCTTGGGTTAAATACAGGTCTGCCTTACACTGTTGGACCAATAGGAATGTATGTCTAGTGCTGTTGCAGGTATGTTAAGGTGTGTGGGAGTTTATCATCCTGATGATCTTGCAATGATGAAATTGACTAACTGCACAACTACCTTGGCAGATCCCTACTGAAACCTTTATTAAGTCACAGGTTAACAAAGAACAATATATACAACGAAATATATTGAACTACCAGGCATTGTGACCAAAATTATTTTTACCTGATTCAATGTATTTTTACATTCTATATCACATGTACAAGTTCATCATTCCCTTCTGTCTCATTATGTTGTTTTCCTTGGTTTTGTTTTGTTTTCAGAACCATGGTATAAGAGAGCATTTCATATATTTTTGTCTTCTAGTCTTCAGAAAGTCTGCAGTTAAATATGCTTAAGTTCCTTTCATTAGAAAATTTAAACCACAGTGGGTAGGGTCTTCATCATGATTTTGTTATGATCTCAAATATGTTTATATTTCTGGCATTCTACCTGTATAATCTCACTTTAATCTGTTCCAAAGGGCACTTTAGTGGAAGGAGGAAATTCAAAGTGGATTCTGGTAGAGAATTTCTGTTACTAAAAACTCTGGTACATAGTAAAGAAAGCAAGTCCAAAATTATTCATTAGAAAGATGATTTGAAAGTCATCTTATTACATCTTAATACTCTTTCCTCAACCAAACCAGAGGATTTAAAATGACTAATATTTTTAAGTTAATGGACACAAATGTGCATGAAAATTCTAGAAATAATAAAAATGATCACTCATGAAACCTTACCGATACTTCACAGAATGCTTTCCAGTTAGAGGAATCATCTTCACACATTTTCACACAATGTGTATCTGCCTGGTAACAGAACCCCAAACTAGACTAAGGCATCTAATAGCTATCTAATTTTTGTTGTCTATTGGCAATACTGCTTCTTATCATTTTGATTAGTATGAATTCTGTAACTATTATAAAATCACATTTGTAATAAAAGTTCCTAGGTGGAACTTCAAGGATGAGGTGGTCTGGGGTTTCTGGTGGTGCCTTGTCTAGTTCAAGGGAGGAGTTGGTATTGGCACAGCCTCTGTGGTAGAGCAGGATGGGGCTTTGAGCGTGAAAGCCAGTCTGTGTAGGGCTTTGAGACAGCAGAGAGGGGACAGGAAAGACTAGGCTTATTAGGAGCAGGGTCTCTTGTGGAGTAGGTGGGACTTTAGGATGGAGACTGGCAGGTGGATGGGGTTTCAGTGGAAGAAGGCAGGGTCACTGGGGAAGAGGCTGTTTGGGGCAGAGCTTTGAAAAGGAAGAACAAGGCTACAAAGGAGGAGTTTACTTAGAGGAGGGTTGTGGTGTAGAACTGTGAACTCTGGTGGGATATGTAGGGTAAGGTTTCCCATAAGGCAGGGAAGAGAATGAAGGCAAGAGGCTGACAGAAGATGGGGATTCCGGTGCAAGAATGCAGAGCTATGAGGGAGAGGTTTTCAGGGTCTGTGAGAGGGCAGAGCGGTGCTAGAAAGAAGTGGGCTAGTAAGGTGAGGGGTTTCTGGTGGAGAATGGTAGGCCTTTGGGAAGTGTGTTAGGGTGGAGGTGGGGTTTCTGGCTGAGCAGGATGTAATAACAATGTATGGAGGAATTTTTCAGTACCAGAGCTTTGTGAGAAAAGGGATAGGATCCAGTGGACTAGACTAGTTAGGACAGGGTTTCTGGTGTAGCCAGTCACCAATTGGAAAAGAGGAGTAAGGGTGGGTGGGGATTTCAGTGTTGCAAGGCAGGACATTAGACTTTGGACAGGGTTTCCAGTGGGGCAAGGCAACCTTCAAAAAGGGAGTATGAAGGGACAGGGATTTACAGTTGAGCCTGGTGAGGCTTCCATGAGGGAAGCGAACAGATGCAGTGGTTTGAAGTGGAACAATGTGCGTGTCGAGAGATGGGATAGTGTGGTGGGGGTTGTCTAGTGGGGGTTTTCTAGAGCAGATCAGGGCTTTGAGCCATGGGGTTCATTGGAAGAGGGACTTTGAAAAGGAGTGGAAAGTCTACAAAGGTGTAGGGTAATTATGGGCAGGGTAACTGGTTGAGTAGGATGTGGATCTGTGGGAGGATCCAATAAGGGGAGGATTCATCTCTGGAACAATGCAGCCACCATTGAGTGAGTCGATATGGGAGGTAGAGAAGCCTGTGGTGGAGCAGGGCTGGCCTTCCAGGCAGGAGATGGTCTGTGTGAGAAGCTTCTGGTCAACCAAGGCGGGCTACATGGGCAGTTATAGAGAGGTGGTGGGTTTTTGGTGTAGCATGAAGGGCTTTGTGGGAAGAGGTAGGTTCAGGGCTGGGTTTGAGACGTTAGGACACTTAGAAGTAGACTACATATGGATGGAGTTTCTGATGAAACAAGGAGGGGTCGAGGGAGAAGTCTGGTTGGGAGTGGGGTATGAAAGGGACAAGAGGAGCTTGGAAGTAATAGAATATGGGAGCAATGGGACTATGAGTGAATAAAATAGTTAGGGATGGGGTATCTGGTGGATGAAGTTAGGATTAGAAGGAGGAGCCTGATGTAGGCGGGGTTCTTGGTGCATCAAGGCCGATCATAGGAGGAGATATGGATGTGGCCTGGTTTCTGGTGGTGCAGAGCATGGATTCCAGGAAGGGGTGGAGTGGAAGAAGGCTTTCCCTATAGCAGAGGAGGACTTTCAGGAAGGATTCTGGTTGTAGTCAGGACTTTGAAAGTTTATAGCAAGACTACCAGGGGGTAGGTTAGTTAAGGTTGGGTTCTTTAAGAACGAGGCTGACTGGAAGAGGGTTTCCAGTGGATCCAGTGAAGTTTTATGGGAAGGGGAGATAGAAAAGGGACAAGACTTAGTGAAGAGTGGGGTTACAAAAAATAAACAATTACTCTAATAGGAACAACATATTCAGTCAGTGTAGAATTATACTACTTTCATGTTTGCGAGAGATATTGGAGAAAGTAAGCTATTAATAATTCCTTTCTAGTGAAATTTTTCTTTATTCCAGTTGAGTGAAAATGAAAGCACAGGTTACATCAGGCTCATAGGCTGCCAGTAGTCTAAGACACATAAAGCACTGGGCTTGATTCCCCAGCACAACCTTTAAGGACTACACATAAAAATTTTAAAATACCTCACTTGGTCATAATGGACACTCTATTATCTTAAATTTGTGAATGAATAGAACTTTTACTCTGACCGATTTAGAAATCCTAAAACTAAGTAAGTGATAATGTTTTAACTTTATATAATATTGGGAAATATACTAAAATAATTAGGAAAATATAAAATTGTACACAGAATGTTTGTTGTCCAGCATCAATTTTAATCTAAAAGAATTCAAAACCAGAAAATTGCCATATAGTGAGATTGCAGCATGTTTCTTTTCAGTCATCAAAATGGTGACTTAAGGAATGTGTCTTCATCATTGATGCATCGATGTTAAAACATATCTAAAAATGTGAAGCACTAGACAGACACTGAAGAAGATCAGAAGAATCTGTGAAATGAAGTTAGAATAAAATTAATGACTAATTGATGTAGGAATTGATCTTCATTAGTCCCATAAATATTTTCCAGAAGAAAAGACTATATTGAAAAATAAACAAAACAGTGAAAAGGAAGCAGGCAGGCAGACCTTGAAGTAAACATTATTCAATGAACAACATCTATTGAAGCATGATTGCAAGAATCTTTTACCTAAGTTATAGTATTGATCTATGTTCTTTTATGACAAATAACAAAGCTATGAAAATGCTGTAATAATTTTCAAGACATTAGACTTTACAGAAGGAATTCAATGAATGTATTTCTAGAAAGTAAAGATAAATGTCAGAGATAAAGAGTAAAGCTAATATACCCAATTTTTATCCCTTCAAGGTGAGAGGGGTACAAACCGAAGCACAAGGAGAATGGACAGAAGTACAGTAATATATAACAGTAGTTCCCAAGATGCAACGATGAATGCAACAGGGGAGAAAATCGACATGACCATCACAGGATTTAGCACTGGAGAGTAGAGAAAAGAACAGTGAAAATCCATGGAGAATTACAAAGGATGCCCTTGCATATTTGGCAGAAGTGTGCATTGCATGGCATTGAGGTCTAAAATATGAGGAGGCATTATAGGAAAATATTTGTGCCCATATGGTGCCTCAAGAAATAATAAACTTATGATTTACAAGATATTGAATAATTATAAAGGTCTTGCCTCAGTATTTCCGAGTTAAACTTTGATAAATTCTGTTTTTAAACACGTAACACCCTATAAAACCAAGACAAGAAGTTTCAAATTATATATAAGTGACTTGACTGCAAAAATAGAGTTCGAAAAATCAAATCGCATAATGTGCATGCAAAAGGATTACATTATTAAGGTAATCTTTAAACAACACACATTTTATGTGACTAGTCCTGATCATAAATGATTTGTTTTCCATAAAGATTTTGGATGCAAAAAAGCAACGAAAACAAAACAAAACAAAGCAAATGACACTTGGCAATAGAGCTAGATGCCAGTATCTCATCTCATGAGGCTGAGATTGGAAGACCATGGTTCACAGATGGCTGGGGTAGCAATCCATGAGACATTTATGTTCAATTATTCAATCAAACACAAAGTGAACCCTTGGTTAAAATAGTACAGATCCAGCCAGTCATGAGTGAAAAAAAAAAAAAAAACAAGCAAGATTTTGAGGCTCCGAGACAAGTTTCCTTACTGCATACACACACACACAAACACACACACACACACACACACACACACACACACACACACACACACACACACACACACACACACACACGGAATGGGAATGGGAGAGGAGGATGGAGAGAAAAAAGCGAATATGAAGAGTGTAAAAAATGAACCTATCTGCCAGGACTACACTAAGCATATATTAATCAATATGAATGGATCAAGAAAATGCGGTATATATACACAATGGAATTCTATGCCTCCATCAGAAAGAATGACATTACCCCATTTGTTAGGAAATGGAAAAACTTGGAAAAAATTATATTAAGTGAAGTAAGCCAGGCCCAAAGAAACATAGGTCCCATGGTTTCCCTTATTTGTAATATCTATTATATGTATGAGTCAAGCAGAAAAGGTCAGATAATGTGATGTCAGGAAAATGAACCCTTAGATGTGTATTTTAATGTTTTTTTCTTTCATG